>NC_057795.1:416870040-416872798 GCF_018294505.1 Triticum aestivum | reverse complement strand
GGTAACACACACGGTTGATTCATTTTAATTAAGTTTAATTCAAGTCATCTACAACCGGACATTAACAAATTCCCATCTGCCCATAACCGCGGGCACGGCTTTCGAAAGATCAATCCCTGCAGGGGGTCCCAACTTAGCCCATGACAAGCTCTCACGGTCAACGAAGGAATAGACCTCCACCCGAGCCACACCGATCAGACTCGGCAACCCGGTACAACAAGACAATTCGACAGGTTAAAACAAGACCAGCAACACCGCCCGAATGTGCCGACAAATCCCGATAGGAGCTGCACATATCTCTTTCTCAGGGCACACTCAGATGAGCGCTCCATACAACTAAAACCAAACCTCGAGTTTCCCCGAGGGGGCGCTGCACAGGGCTCTAGTTTGGACCAACACTCAGAGGAGCACTGGCCCGGGGGGGTTAAAATAAGATGACCTTCGGGCTCCGGAAACCCAAGGGAAAAGAGGCTAGGTGGCAAATGGTAAAACCAATGTTGGGCATTGCTGGAAAAGCTTTAATCAAGGCGAACTATCAAGGGGTTCCCATCATAACCCAACCGCGTAAGGGACGCAACAATCCGGGAACATAACACCGATATGACGGAAACTAGGGCGGCAAGAGTGGAACAAAACACTAGGCGAGAGGCCGAGCCTTCCACCCTTTACCAAGTATATAGATGCATTAATATAACATAGCAATATAATGATATCCCAACAAGTAAATAAATGTTCCAACAAGGAACGGCTCCAATCTTCACCTGCAGCTAACAACGCTATAAGAAGGGCTGAGCAAAGCGGTAACATAGCCAATCAACGGTTTGCTAGGACAAAGGTGGGTTAGAGGTTCAACATGGCAATTGGGAGGCTGACAAGCAAATGGTAGGCATCGTAGCAGTGGCAAAGCAAAAGAGCAAGCAAACTAGCATAGCAAAGATAGTAGTGATTTCGAGGGTATGATCATCTTGCCTGCACAGTTGTCAGAGTTGACTGGATCCTCACAAGCAAACTCAACGGGCTCCTCGGTAGCGAACTCGTCTCCCGGCTCTACCCAAAGACAAACAAGCAACAAGGACACAATCAACCACGGGCAAGACCAAGCAATATGATGAAATGACGATATGCTATGCGGGATGCGATGCGGGATGCAATATGCAAGATATGACAGGAAATGCATGAACCTGGCATCAACTTGGAAAACCAAGTGTGCCACTGGATAGAGGGGATGAAATCGCTTGAAAACGATATAAAGATCATAGGAATCGGAGCTACGGTTTGGAAATGGCGAGCGTTTTAAGATATGACACCGGTCTGCGATTTACAGCAAGTAGGCATCTAAATGCAACAAAACGAACATGCTACAGCCACCAAACATGAAAAAAAAATACATGGCAGTGATGTACACAAGATGGTTGACAAAACACTAGCACTGAGGCATAGGCAAATTCATCCATTAAGAGGTTCAAACAAGCATGGCTAAAACGCAAATGCAAAACAGATTTCAGACTTAGTGAAATTAACACTAGTCTGAAATTTCAGATCACGAAGCTCTCTTCGGAGCAGCAAAACAACATGGTAGAAAACCTGAACATGACAAGTAAGAACATGGCATGGAGCTACTCAACAAGCTTAATAAAACACCCAAAGTGACCTGGGGCCAAAAGGGTTCACAAAATACTCTACCGAGCTCACGAACATCGCTCGAACACAATCAGTTTTCAGACTTAGTGAAAACTGAGACATGCTGAAATTTAACTCACGAAGGCATGTAAACGAGCTCGATGCACTCACTACGGTGCAAGACATGGCAAGAAAATCATATCACCAGCAAGAAGGCACAAAGTTCTAGCTACTCATGGCAAGAATGAAGGCATAGCATGCATGGAACGCTAACGGTAGCATCGGCGAATTCGCAAACAAGTTGACGATCTGCCCAGATTAACAACGAAGCAAAAGTTAAGCTCGATTGAGTCAACCTAGAGCACTCCACAAATGCCAACAAAGACATGGATGGATAGAGCATAACATAAATATCAAAACTCCCTTACTGATCATCCTCAAAAGAGGCACGGATCACTAGGAAACAAGCTGGACATATAGCATCATGAACTAAAATATCCCAGACTTAGTGAAAATCACTAAGTCCCTGAAATCTGCGTTCTCAGGTGCCTCTCTTCGCAAGCTTGCACAAGACAACACACACATCCTAAAAATGCATAGGTGGCACCTCTGGAAAGAAGACAAAATGCTTCACAATACATCCCAAAGGGGCGCAGGCATATCATGCACGAATTAAATATAGCAAAAATGACAAAAGTGCATGATGAACTAACGGATCTGCAATTTAACTCACGAAGCCTCCTTCTAACAGCATTTTGGGTATCAAGATGACCTCAAATGCAAATGATGCAATGGAATGAAATGATGTACATGTCGAGGCGAAGATTTTGACATATCATATGCCCAAAACGGATCTACGGTTGCGGAGATACGAGCAGTCAAACATCGCATAAAAAACTAGGGTTTGAAGGGAAAAGTCAACCGTCGGGTCAAAATATCTCAGATCCAGATCGGGATCTCGCGGGCACGGACTTCGAGGTTGACCGCGGGGCACTGTTCACCGGAGTTGGAGCTCGCCGGAGGAGGACCGCAGGGGCGTGGGGAGGCTCGCCGGAGCCCGACCCGGCCGCCGGAGGAGCCGGACGAGGGCGGCGGGGCCCGGTGGTGGCCACGGCGAGGTTCGGCGGCGGTGGGCGCG
>NC_057795.1:416850489-416870030 GCF_018294505.1 Triticum aestivum | reverse complement strand
CATGGCAAGAACGAAGGCATAGCATGCATGGAACGCTAACGGTAGCATCGGCGAAATCGCAAACAAGTTGACGATCTGCCCAGATTAACAACGAAGCAAAAGTTAAGCTCGATTGAGTCAACCTAGAGCACTCCACAAATGCCAACAAAGACATGGATGGATAGAGCATAACATAAATATCAAAACTCCCTTACTGATCATCCTCAAAAGAGGCACGGATCACTAGGAAACAAGCTGGACATATAGCATCATGAACTAAAATATCCCAGACTTAGTGAAAATCACTAAGTCCCTGAAATCTGCGTTCTCAGGTGCCTCTCTTCGCAAGCTTGCACAAGACAACACACACATCCTAAAAATGCATAGGTGGCACCTCTGGAAAGAAGACAAAATGCTTCACAATACATCCCAAAGGGCCACAGGCATATCATGCACGAATTAAATATAGCAAAAATGACAAAAGTGCATGATGAACTAACGGATCTGCAATTTAACTCACGAAGCCTCCTTCTAAAAGCATTTTGGGTATCAAGATGACCTCAAATGCAAATGATGCAATGGAATGAAATGATGTACATGTCGAGGCGAAGATTTTGATATATCATATGCCCAAAACGGATCTACGGTTGCGGAGATACGAGCAGTCAAACATCGCATAAAAAACTAGGGTTTGAAGGGAAAAGTCAACCGTCGGGTCAAAATATCTCAGATCCAGATCGGGATCTCGCGGGCACGGACTTCGAGGTTGACCGCGGGGCGCTGTTCACCGGAGTTGGAGCTCGCCGGAGGAGGACCGCAGGGGCGTGGGGAGGCTCGCCGGAGCCCGACCCGGCCGCCGGAGGAGCCGGACGAGGGCGGCGGGGCCCGGTGGTGGCCACGGCGAGGTTCGGCGGCGGTGGGCGCGCCGGCGGACGGCGGGGCCGCGGCTCGAGGTGCGGGCCGGCGACGATGGCGAGCGGCGGCGCCGGTGCCCCGGGTGGCCGGCCGCGAGGAGGATGGCGGCGGCTGCGGGCGTGAGGCGGCGGGGCGATGACGCGGGCTGGGAGGGCCCCGCGTGGGCCTGCGGGCCGGCGGCCGCGGCGATGTGGGCGCGGCCCACGTGGCGGCACGGCGTTGGCTGAGGCGGGCGGCGGGGTGGAGCGGACGCTGTCCGGCGCGGGCCGGACACGTCCGTCGGCGGCGGAGGAAGGAGATCTTTTTTTTTAGGGTTTCGGGGAGAGGGAGAGATCCGAAAACGGAGGGGTGTATATATAGGCATAGAGGGAGCTAGGAGAGTCCAAATGAGGTGCGGTTTTCGCCCACACGATCGTGATCGAACGCTCTAGGACATGGAGCAGAGTTTGGTGGGTTTTGGGCCAAATTTGGGGGGTGTTGGGCTGCAACACACACGAGGCCTTTTCGGTCCCTCGGTTAACCGTTGGAGTATCAAACGAAGTCCAAATGACCCGAAACTTGACAGGCGGTCTACCGGTAGTAAACCAAGGCCGCTTGGCAAGACTCGGTCCAATCCGGAAATGTTTAAACCCCACACAAGAAAGAAAGGTAGAAATGACCACCGGAGGAGAACGAAACGCCGGAATGCAAAACGGACAACGGGGAAAATGCTCGAATGCATGAGATGAACATGTATGCAAATGCAATGCACGTGAAGACATGATAAGAGATGCACGAAAAAGAAAACAACACACGGAGACAAAGACCCAAACCCGAGAAATAAATATAACTTAGCGCCGGAGACGGCAAGAGTTAGATACAAATATGGAAAGTTACATGTGGGGCGTTACAACACTCCACCACTACGAAAAGATCTCGTCCCGAGATCTAGGACTGAAAGAACTCCGGGTACTCAGAACGGAGGTGATCCTCGCGTTCCCAGGTAGCTTCACGGTCGGAATGGTGAGACCACTTAACTTTGAGGAATTTGATTGACTTGTTGCGAGTTTTGCGTTCGGTCTCTTCAAGAATAGCAACTGGGTGCTCACGATAGGAGAGATCTTCTTGGAGCTCAATGTCCTCGAAGTTAACGGTGCGGTCAGGAGTCTTGAAGCACTTTCGAAACTGAGAGACATGGAACACATCATGAACATTTGCAAAGTTTGAAGGAAGCTCGAGTTGATAGGCGAGGTCGCCTCTCTTGCTGACAATCTTGAAAGGTCCCACGTATCTAGGGGCAAGCTTCCCTTTGATACCGAAGCGACGAGTACCTTTGATGGGAGAGACGCGGAGGTAAACATGATCTCCGATCTCGAAAGCTAATTCACGGTGCTTACTATCATAGTAGCTCTTCTGGCGGGACTGGGCTGCTTTGAGGTTATCACGAATGACTTTGCACATCTCTTCTGCTTCTGTGATTAAGTCATTACCCAGCAGCTGACGTTCACCGGTTTCAGACCAGTTGAGAGGGGTACGGCACTTCCTGCCATACAGAATTTCAAAGGGGGCCTTGCCCGAACTTGCTTGAAAGCTGTTGTTGTACGAGAATTCAGCATAAGGAAGACAATCCTCCCACTTCATGCCGAAGGAAATCACACAAGCCCTGAGCATATCTTCAAGAATTTGATTGACACGCTCGACTTGACCGCTTGTTTGAGGATGGAAAGCTGTGCTGAAGCGGATGTTGGTGCCCATGGCCTTCTGAAAAGAATCCCAAAACTTGGAGGTAAAGATGCTGCCACGGTCTGAAGATATCACTTGAGGAATACCGTGCAGAGAGACAATGCGAGAGGTATAGAGTTCCGCCAATTGAGCTGCAGTGATTGACTCTTTGATAGGCAGAAAATGAGCCACTTTGGTGAGCTTGTCGATGACGACAAATATAGCATCATTGCCACGCTTGGACTTTGGAAACCCAGTCACGAAGTCCATTTCAATGTGGTCAAACTTCCATTCTGGAATGGCAAGAGGTTGGAGGAGACCAGCTGGCCTTTGGTGTTCTGCCTTCACTCTTCTGCAGACATCACACTCGTTCACGAATTGAGCGATCTCGCGCTTCATTCGAGTCCACCAATAAGCTTGCTTGAGGTCCTGATACATCTTCGTACTACCAGGGTGGATGGAGAGGAGAGAGTTGTGAGCCTCGTTCATGATCACCTTACGGAGTTCACCTTTGGGCACAACAATTCGATCCTCGAAGAAGAGAGTGTCCTTGTCATCAAGTCGGAAGCACTTGTACTTGGACTGACTCTTTGCAATACCAATCTTCACCTTCTTCACCATAGCATCAAGAAGTTGGGCTTGGCGAATCTGGTCTTCTAAGGTAGGAGAGACTTGAAGGTTAGAGAGGAAACCTTGAGGAACAACTTGCAGATTCAGTTTGCGGAAAGCTTCACAAAGCTCGGGTTGATAAGGCTTGAGAATCAGACTGTTGCAATATGCTTTTCTGCTCAAAGCGTCAGCAATCACATTAGCCTTGCCTGGAGTATACTCGATACTCGGATTGTACTCTTGAATCATTTCGACCCATCGAGTCTGCCTGAGGTTGAGATTAGGCTGAGTGAAGATGTACTTGAGACTCTTGTGATCAGTGAAAATATCCACTTTCCTTCCCAATAGAAGATGTCTCCAAGTCAACAAAGCGTGTACAACTGCCGCCAACTCGAGATCATGAGTGGGGTAGTTCTTCTCATTAGGTTTCAACTGGCGAGAGGTATAAGCAACAACTTTCTTCTCTTGCATCAGTACAGCACCGAGACCTTGGAGAGAGGCGTCACAAAAGACTTCGTACGGCTTGGTTTCAACCACTGCCACCTTTGCTCTTCTGCTGATACGGCTGACGGAACGGAGGAGGAGGAAGCCAATACTTCTGCTGCTTGACCACTTGAGTAGAGGAAGACGGAGTAACATCTCTGGCACGCTTCCTGGAAGCATCACATCTCATCTGAGCAGCCTCTTGCTTCAGTGCCATGTTGTAGAACTCATCGTATCTCAACGGCTCAAAGAGGACAAGAGCGAGCTGAATTTCCTCACGAAGACCACCCCTGAACTGATAGATCATACTCTTCTCATCAGGAACATCCTGCTTGGCAAAACGGGCGAGCTTCTGGAACAACTTGTTGTAGTCATAGACAGACAAAGAGCCTTGCTTCAGATTGCGGAATTCCTGACGCTTACTCTCAACCACACTTTGAGGGATGTGATGAGCGCGGAAATCTTGACGGAAATCGTCCCAAGTGATAACACGTCCACCTCTGGAATCCTTGTACTGCTGGAACCACTCTGCAGCCTGATCTTTGAGCTGGAAAGAAGCAAACTTGACGAAATCTTCAGGCCTGACGTTGCTGCATTCAAAATGCTTGCCCAGATCCACTAGCCAATCGTCAGCATCGGTAGCCTCAACACAACCGCTGAACGTCTTTGGGCCATTAGCAAGGAACTGGTTCAGAGTAGCAAAGTGGTGCTGATTATGGCCTTGATTCCCTTGACTGCCTTGATTGCGCTCTTGGAGAATTTGCATGATCAACTGTGTGTTTGCATTAGTAGCAGCCATCACAGCTTGCCATGCTTCCGGAGGAGGCGGAGGTGGAGGCGGATTAGGATTCGGAGTCGTGCGCGTTGGAGGAGCCATCCTGAAGAGGTTGACCACCATTAGCACATTGATAGACAACAATATAGAAGCTGAATCCAACGGAATGAAAATTGCAACATATAGTCTTCACATCCGAACAAAATGAACGAATGCATTCCTCTTCAAATGATCACATATCCATAAATTGCGAAGCCACGAAGAATTAAGGTAGAGAAATAAATCAACAAGGTACGGATCAAGAACGAATAATCGGTAAGAAATCCCAATCTCAAACCAATATCCGTGGAAGAAGAACTAGAGCTACTAGAATTCCCACCTATGAAACTCCCGAACCTTTCCGGTTATGCAATCAGGTGTTGGGGATACAGGGGAAGCACAATATCTCACCCAAACTAGCAATTCCTACATCCAGCTGTATCCATCCTTCAACACATAACCAGGAAAACTTCGGAAACCATCTACCTCAACCTTCGAAAAGCATCCGTTATACAAGTTATGGCGATACTCCCGAACTCCCGCCCCAGTACTGGGTGGCGTCGAGGTTATCTCACCAACGAACTGCATAAAAGAGATTTTCGATGTCGGCGAACATATCTCAAGTATACCAGAATTGCAACGATAAAATTGTGACGACAACACCTCGGAGCTCAACTCCCCGGGACACTGCCACAACCCCTAAAGACAGGAGGCACCAAGAACAATGTTCTCGTCACAAAACCATCGGAACAAAACCAAGATACTCGCGTGATCCTAAAAAAAATTTAGTGAAATTTGAGAAGAGAAGAGTCAAAACTCTACGCCAGGATGCCTTACCAGAGCGATGAGGAGACTGGGAAGTAAAAGAATTCCTAAGCTCTCCGATATATAATTCCTAAGGACTCAAAACATTTTTCTAGACACAACTCGGCTGCTAAAAACGATCAAGCAATGGGGCTCCTAAGGTCGGGGATGGCTCTGATTACCAACTTGTAACGCCCTCGATGCGGCTATAGCTCCCACGTGTCGAGGCACGACTTAGAGGCATAACCGCATTGAAAGCAATGTCGCAAGTCAGGCAATCATTACAACATCCCATGTAATACATAATAAAAGGGGGAGAGAAGTCAACCTAGATCTAGATCCAGCCGCACTGTAGCAGTGGCGCGACTCCCGAGGTTCGCCGGCCCGATCTGGAGCTCGCCGGCGTCGGACTTGGCGCGGAGGAGGGGCTCGCCGGCCGGGAGGGAGAGGGCGGCGGGGCCGGTGAGGAGGCGGGCGGCGCGGACGGCGGCGGGGTCGGCCGGCGTCGGGGATGGCGCGGACGGCGCGGCGGGGCGCTGCCGGACCGGGGAGGCGAGCGGCGGCGGGGAGGCGGCCCGCGGCGGCGCCGGTCACCGGCGTCGGGGAAGGAGGCGGCGCAGGCGTCGGGGACGGGCGCGGAGAGCGGCGGCGCGGAGCCGGGCCGCGGGGGCCGGCCTCGGGCTCCCGGGCCTCGGCGGCGGCGATGTGGGCCTCGGCCACGTGGCGGCGCGGGACTCGCTGCGGCGGCGGGGCGGACGTTGTCCGGTCGGATCCGGACACGTCCGTCGGTGGCGGGGTTGATCTGTTTTTTTTTAGGGTTTCGGGGAGAGGGAGAGATCCGAAAACGGAGGGGTGTATATATAGGCATAGAGGGAGCTAGGAGAGTCCAAATGAGGTGCGGTTTTCGCCCACACGATCGTGATCGAACGCTCTAGGACATGGAGCAGAGTTTGGTGGGTTTTGGGCCAAATTTGGGGGGTGTTGGGCTGCAACACACACGAGGCCTTTTCGGTCCCTCGGTTAACCGTTGGAGTATCAAACGAAGTCCAAATGACCCGAAACTTGACAGGCGGTCTACCGGTAGTAAACCAAGGCCGCTTGGCAAGACTCGGTCCAATCCGGAAATGTTTAAACCCCACACAAGAAAGAAAGGTAGAAATGACCACCGGAGGAGAACGAAACGCCGGAATGCAAAACGGACAACGGGGAAAATGCTCGAATGCATGAGATGAACATGTATGCAAATGCAATGCACGTGAAGACATGATAAGAGATGCACGAAAAAGAAAACAACACACGGAGACAAAGACCCAAACCCGAGAAATAAATATAACTTAGCGCCGGAGACGGCAAGAGTTGGATACAAATATGGAAAGTTACATGTGGGGCGTTACAATAAGCTTAGCAAGCTGATTAGCTTTGTCCTGTTTGGCGCGAAAATCCTCCAACGCTTACTGTTGCGCCAGAAAGTATGCATCTGAATGCTCCAGGGACTTCCGCAGTCCTTCCGCTTCTTGTCGCAGCACAGCTGATTGATGTCTTTCAGCTTGTAGTTGAGACTCAAGAAACCAAACTGATTCAGACAGTGAGTTTGAATAGCTTGTGCAAGCGGTAGTGGCCAGTAACTCGAACACTAAACCCAGACATGACTTTGGGGTTGTCTCGCTATCTTCAAGATAGTCTTCCTTAGCTGTTTTATCAGCTTTGTTGGAGACCAACAAGTATGTGTCACTATCCTGAACCTTATCTGCATTACTTCCTTTACCATTGCTTAATAAGGCACTCTTCCCCAATATTCTGTCAGCATTCTAAAAGAAGAAACAAGCAAACACATAACAAGTTTAGCATGTACTAGTATATGAAACTCATTTTGGTGAACCAGTTCATTAGTAAGGTGGACAGTATTAAACTACCAAGTCTTCTATTGCCAAGTACTAGTACATAATAAAAGCATCAAACAAACATATATCTATGTCCTATGGTCACTGCATTGTCTTGCCAAATCAAAATAGAGACACGATTCAAATCATATCAGTTCAAGACAAAGCAGCAGTGAAAGAATACAAAGCATGGGAAACTACACGGATTTCAGGGTACCACGGGTCTACGTGTACAACAACACTATTGGCTCTGTTGTGATGCTAGTAATGTGCATGATATGAAAGTCAACTGTATACACAATTGAAATTGGAATCAAAAGAGCTATTGATAAGAGCAAACCTATTAAAGAAACTTGCGTGAACATACCTGCCGTGCCATTGGAGTTTCGATTGGATCCTTCAATTTAAAAATAAGTTTGTATGAGTAAATACAATGATACAAGAGCAAAGCAATCATAGTTAAAAAAGGTGTGCCTAAGCGAGCGCTTAAGCGTGCCTAGGCTCTAGGCGTTGGCAAAATGCATTGCGCATAACTACGCTTAATCTGTGCATAACTGCGCATAAGCATGCACTTTGGTCAGTAAAGTGCAAGACGGTGGCAAAACGCACAATTAACACCTAGCGCTTTTTTGAACTATGATAGCAATGGAATCTTTAATTAGAACAGTTGTTCTTCAGGTTTAGGCACTTGTTCTACATGAATAGAGTACAGTAAGACGCAAGAATATAATACTTCAAAATAGAAAATGAGCTCATAGACCTTACCACATTCTTGGTTCGGGACCAGTACAGAACAAGGCGTTCCAGTCATCGTCCAGTAAATGTGTCTCAGGAGAACGTAAGGGAATTTGATGAGTTTCTTTGCCGGTGAAGTACGTTTTCTTCAGGTAATTCCGATACTACCACCAAGCATTCTTGAAGATAGCAGAGGTATTAGCACAGGTTACCTCATCCTGAGTTTCCAAATTGGTCCTTCTCTATAGAGAAAAATGGGAAAATTTGTTGTATTATAACCATCATGGAGGTGGGATGTATGGGACGAAGCAAAGTAATTGCCATGAATAACAATACTTACACATAACTCCTGGACAAACCGTGCAACTGGCATTTTCCTTCATCTTCAGTATAATATTTCCAAGATGGGAAGATACGCACATACGATTTAACAACATCAAATGCGATAGATGCTAAACTACGACTGGCTGGTTGTGCTTCCTCCACGGGAATAGGCGTACTAACTGGTGGAGCTGGGGTTCGCCGTGATAGGTACTGGCCCTTTGGGCACTGGAGCTGCCTTACTAACTGCTCTTGTTTGGGAGCTCTGTGGTGGAGATGGTGTTGTGTCAATAGGAACTGGGTTACTATCGGCTGGGGTTGGGGTTAGATTGGGTGAAGCTCGTTCTCTGTCCATCGCAGTAGGGGTACAATCTGCGAGAGTTTGGGTTATGTGTGGTAGGGCTGGTTCTTGTGCATGTACAACCGGGGTGCTATCTCCACAAATCGGTAGCATTGTTTTATTTGAAGACCGTGTTTTTATTCCGCTAGATACTGTCATCACCCGCTCCAATTCAAATGGCTGGTAAACAAGAAACATAGTTGAATGTACAGACATTATATGAGAGATAGATGCAATAGATAGTGTGGAAAAAAGAGGGCATGAAATAGTTGACATGTATATTGTTTAACTAAAACGGATAGCATCACTTAATTTCACATATATGATGTCTATCTAAACTGGATAGCATAGCATAACATAATTCAAAGATATGACGAATAACAAAACAGGATCGCATGACATAATTCACCTACATGTTATCTAAGTAATCAGGATCGCATCATTTAATTCACATATGTGATTTATATGCTAAACAAAGGGCATTCGATATGATGTCTGAACTAAGAAAATGGTGTTGAATATTGTGTATATGATGTCTAAACTATGCAATGCAAGACACCATATGCATGATATGAGCAGTATAACTGTGCCAAGTTAGAGCATACACCTCAGTAGGGGAATAGGACTGGTCATCTGTCTCTGAATCGATCTCTGAGGAGCTATCAGGACCCAACAAGAGATCTGCTTCGACAGGTAGCACTGTCTGCTCTGAAGGCCTTGTTTTCACTCTAGATTTTTCCATCTCCCACCCAAATGGCTGATTCACAGGAAGAGTAGTTTAATGTACAAACATTGTCGACAAATGGAAATGTAATGAAGAAAAGGATGGGCAAGATATCATTCAAATATATGATGCCTGGTTAAACAGGATGGCATTGCACATTTTACATATATTATGGCTGGCTAAAAGACATGAGACTGCATAATTCCCATATATGATATAGAAACTAAATAGGTGGCATTACAGAACATGTCTAAACTAAGCAGATGACATATATGATGTCAAAAGTAGGCACTGGAAGGCAACATATGCATGATATGACTAACATCATCATGCCAAGGTAGAGCAAACACCTTGGGGGGTAAATAGGAGTGGTCAGCGGCGTCTGAATCCGCCTCAAAACAGATATCTTCCTCTGGATTACAATCTGGAGAGGGGTGGGGGGGGGTTTGCCATTGAACCCACCATGGAGCGATGTCTGCATGACATTGTATTGCCGCGAAAAACTCTTCTCTTTTTCTCTACATGTTCAGCATGACTGTGTACAATATCTGACATGCATACGAAAAAATATGGTGAGATTATGTAAGGAGAGCATGCAGGAATAAATAATGATAGCAGGCTGATGGTTGCTTTAAATTAATAAAAAGACAGATGATGATTGCTTTACTATTTGTTTCCCACCCAAGATTAACAACATAGGCATACCCTAGGTGAACCAGATATTAGACAGACATACTATTCATTGTTGCCTCGATATGTGCCCCACAACTAATTTAGAACTCAAGTTTGAACATGAATTTGGACCTGAGTTGGGAGTCCAAGAGCTGAACAGGACGATAAAGTAGCAGGTAAGTTTAAGCAATGCTCAACATAAGCAGAAACAAAAGAGTGCGACCTCTCTTGTGGACCCGTGTACTCCTCAGGTTCATCTGCTGAGTCGATGATGGTGATGCTGTTGGGGTGCGTGCCGGCGGCAGGGAAGGAGATCTGAGGCGGCGAACGATGGTTAGGAGTCGTGATGTCTGGTTTGGTGGATGCTTCTGTCGATGGAGCAGCTCAGGTGAGGTGGACAACGTCGCGGCAGGAGCAGGACAAACCACACAAAGTTCCCTTTGACACGTACTTGTAACTGAAGTTATTCTGTAAGGGCTCATTTGGCTTGCATGATTCTTAAAACGCAGGGATAGGAAAAACACCGGAATAGGGTAGGAAAATGCACATGGTAAACAGAGCATTTGTAAAGACAGGATTTCTATCAACTTGGGTGTTTGGTTTACAGGAATTGGAAGAGCAGAGGAATGCAAAGAAACATGGCCAAAATAAAGAGAAACCATATGAAAGCGTGTAGAGTTAGAATGTTATTCTGGCACTAATGCACTTGGTCTTGTTTTCATGCATAGGATTTTGAAAAGTAGGTCCAGGTGGATGTTTTGCTTCATTCCTTTCAACAAAATGCATGAATAATTGAATAGTAGAGTGCCATTGGAAAATTCCCTATTGCTATGTTTTTCCGTTGAACCAAAATAGCCCTAATGGATCGACGTGAATGTATAGTAATAAGTGACGCAACAAGTGTACAACCTCTTTGTCGTAGCCGTGTCGACCTCAGCATCATTGGGTTGGTCGCTGAAGCAGTTGAGGCAGAGGTGGCTGTTGGAGGTGTGGAGGAAGATCTGAGGAATCTGTAGACGGCGTCCAGGGCAATGCTCTGTTGTGATGGATCGTTTTGTTGTTGGAGAAGCTCCGGTGAGCCGTAAGACGTCAAGGCTGAAGCAGCACAAGACAGACATCGTCAATCTTAAGTGGCATTCTAATGGCATCTCCAATAGATGATGAAAAATGGATGTAAAATTAACATCACCAAAAACCACCTGACTACAACAGATGAGGTAAAAACTGTTGACTCTGAACTTAACTGTCGAAACTGAAATTAACTGTGGAATCTGAATGCTACTGTCGAAACTGAATGCAATGGTAGCAGAGAGACACTTGACATGTAGTTTAGGGAGGGCCTGCAATTCATCTTCAACCTGCACACCCCTGAGCCGCGTGCCACCACCGGCCAAACCGCCGGCCCCAGCGCCGCCTCGCCGCCCCGAAACAACTCGCCACCGCCACCCCGGCCAGCCCTCTAGCCCCCCCCCCACCCTGAACCCTAAGATAGATAGTGAGGTACCTCTCTGGCGAGCCCCGTCCCTGCTGCGGGTGGTTCTTCCTTAACTCCAGCGAGCCCCCCCCCCTCAACCCCTGAAAATTGACTGACCCAAAAGTTGATTCATTCAACTAAAGTGTGGCTTAATCGGAGCAGAGCAGCAGCATGAGCGAGGGGGAGAGCAGCAGCAGCAGCTGGGCGAGCGAGCGATCGAGCGAGAGTTGGAGCAGCAGCAGTAGCGCGAGCGAGCGAGCAAGAGCCGGAGCAGCAGCAGCAGCAGATCCGGCTGGTATGGATGCCGCCGCTGAAGGGGCCTCGCACTGGGGGAGAGCCGCCGTGGATATGTCGCCCGCGGCGCCGGCTTCAAGGTAGCCGCTCCATGGCGGTGCGGGATGGAGCACCGTCGGTGTCGGGAGGTCGAGTTAAGGAGAAGGTGCGATGCGATGAGTGTACAACCTCTTTGGTGGCGCCGAGTAGGCCTCGGCTTCGTCCGAGGAGTCGGTGAGGATGATGCGGTTCCGGTGGAGCAGGTTAAGGCGACACCGTGGGGATAGAGCAGCCGCGATAGAAGAGGCGATCGCCGGAGCAGCTCCTCGGAGGTGGAGGATGGGGCGGCTGAACCATCGGGACGGCGAGATGGACGACGGATCCTCATCCGGGGAGGTGGACGAGGGACGTCGAGCTGTTGCGATGGACGACATCGTCGGGGAAGAGGCTCCGGCTGGGCAGTAGTGATGTGGTGGACGGAGGAGGGTGGGGTTTCACGGCTGGAGCAGAGAGGTTATGGCGGCCTGGGACTTCGAATGGCGAAAAGGGGGCGATGGGAGGGGGTGAAGCATGACTTAGGGACGCGCTTGTCCAAAATGTAGGGTGTGTTACAAAAGTACCCCCCCACCGATTTGAACTAGCGGCCCTTTCGGCTCAGTGTTAGAAGGGGGATTTCACGTGTCGGGATTTGGCAGCTGGAGGGAGTTTTCGCGCGCATTGTAATTTCGGGAAGCAAGGCGCGGGTTGTGAAGGCGCCAGTTTTGGGAGCGCGATATCTGAATTTTCGGGATATAACAAGACGCGGGTTGAATTTTAGGGACAAGCCTAACGTGTAGTAATATTGTACTTGTACGTACCAAATCAATTCGCACTTCCCTCAACCAAAAAGAAAACGAAAAAAATAAAACTATTCACACCACACAAAGAGAGAGTCTTGCCCCGTTTTACTGTACAAATGCTATTCAAAGCTACTCCCTCCTTCCATCTATATAGGGCCTAATGCATTTTTCGATGCTAACTTTGACCAAATATTAGAGCAATGATATAAGACATGCAACTTACACAAAGCACACCATTAACTTCGTCTGTGAAAGGTTCTTTCAATGATATAATTTTCACATAGTGCATGTCATGTACTATTAATCTTGTCAATAGTCAAAGGCGGTCTTAAAAATCTCATTACGCCCTATATAGATGGAAGGATGGAGTATGAATCCATGTTATGTCTGATTAATTTTTTTCGCTTTGCTGTATAATGCATGTAACCTACTCATACCAACATTTTAGTGCATTCCAAATGTCTATACTACCGCTACAATTCGAACTAAATTTGAATTCGTTTCTCTATTTCAATAAGAATCTACAATCATGATTGTTGCCAACTTCAACCATCTTTCGTTTACTACCTTAATAACACACCACATGATTACTATAGAGATAGATATGAACTATGTGTACTACATGAACTCGAATTCTATTTTCTGAATACACTTGATGTTCATTCCAAATAATAGTACATTTGATGTACTAACTATGTATTCATAATCTAAGCCATGTTCCATACGTACACCGTGTTTATCACACACAGTATAGTGCCCCGCCCCCTACATTATGACAAGTATTTAGACCTGAGTTGCAAAAGCCGCACATTAGCCCAAATTATAATCAATGTTGTACATTATGATATCTTCTTCAAGTATCTGTATCCACCTTTTTATAATGAATTATGATCTTTGTTTGTCTTTTACACCTTCACGATCCTGTTCTATTTTTAGCTAGCTAGCGCTAACCTTCTATCGTGCATGCACACGCCCTCCCCCCTCACACACCCTTAGTGTCCCCTCCATCGCGCACGTTCATTATTTCTCTTTATGTCGTCCACCAGCGGTGTGTGTAGGCCCCCGGCTCCTTCTTTCTGGCACACACCGGTCGATATACCTCTCTAGCCAAGTGTGCCTACAACAAACACATATATACTTACCCTCTTCTCTTCTCACCGTCCATGCCCCCATATGTCCAATACGATTCCACGCAGGTGCACACTCCCGCCCCTCTTTTCATTAGTCACATGCTTGCACACTCCTCCCCCCTCGACATGGTAGGCCTCTCGCACCACCTCCTAGCCACACTCTCTCCCTCTGTCTGCCTCTCCGGACCTTATTTGCTTCTAACACATGCATGCGTGTATATGAACTGATCTCCCTACATATAGCCAGGTCGACTATAATTCGTTTTCACCAAGCACCGATACACTTACCTCGCTAGTTATTTCTCTCCTTTTCTTAGACACACGACGGTTGATCTTCCTATGTAGTTACGCATGCTTACCACAACCATATCTTCTCCCCTCATCATCCTTGAATACCTCCTGACCCGTCTCTCACACGCACGTGCATAGACAGACAGACATCCCCCGCCCTCTCTTATTGATATTGCACTCATACCCTCCATTTGTCTAGCAGGCCTCTCCCACCATTTGTGAGACGCCACTCCACCACCAACCCTCCGACGCTCTACCTTTGTCTTTTTCCCAACCTTATTCCTCTGCTACACATATCCATGGATGTCAATCGATCTCCCTCAATACATAGCTAGGTCTCTCTCCTTCCCCAGACATATACTAATCGACCGGTCTCTACCCCCCCCCACACACACACACACCAATAGTCGAACATTGTAGGTACGTATCCATGCCACGGAGAAGAACTGCACCTCTGCCCTCTCAAATTCCAGTAGGCCAGCCGCCCTATATCTTTGACGTGGGAAAACACAAATTCGATGGCACTCTTTATCGATCGCGCAGCCACACACTTCATCCCTGTTTTCAATTCTATCGATATCTCACGTCCATGACTCCATTTCACACACATTGCATATGTTACGTTTTTCTGATTGAGATATCATCAACACACTGCCTCTGTTTCGCACAAACCATCTCTCTCACACCCAAACACGTACGTACCTACACCTAAAGAAGAAGTGCACGTAGGACGCACGTACTCACGTCTCATTCCCGGCCACACCCGCGCGGGTACATGGTGGAGTTCATTTCTGTACGAAAAGGCAGCCCACGTGATAATTTGACACGTGTAGCGGTTGTTTACTCGAAGGAGGGTCGGGTACCACGCCTAGAATATAAAACGATTGCCGTGGGGAAAATGGAAAAATGGGTTTGTCTCTCGTGAGTCTCGTCACACAATCTCACACAAGGCCGCCGTGGCCTCTCTCTCTCAATGTTGGTCAGTGATCCAGCCGCATCCCGTCTGCCGGCGGAAAGGGAGGATGTGCATCGTCTCTCCGTTCGACGGCGTTGAGGCAGCTCATCCCGATCTGCGGTACCCGCCATTCTCTCTGACCAAGATCCAGTGCGGTAGGGCCTTCTCCACTTGCTCGCTGCAGCAGTATGGGCAGATCCCGGCCGCCGGCGCCCTCCTAGTAACATCCCGACGACCCTCAGGTACAGCTTCCTCCGGCCTTGCTCCACTGCCCATCTTCCCACGTTTTTGCATGTGGATCTTCTTTAGTTGTTTGCTTAATCGTATCTCGGCCGGCGTACTTTCCATCTTGCAATCTCGTCCTCAAACCATTTTTGATAAACCACCATGTGCTATCTTTCCCTTTTTACATGGAACATGCTTCTTTTTTGTCGGCGTATGTGTCTTCAACTCGTGTTATTGGGCAGTAATTGTTTCCATTCGACCTCCTTTTGCAAACAGGGCTATCCATTTTCACCTCGTTGCTATTGCGACCTTTTGGTGAATTGCACAAATCACTTTTCTAAAGAGTGTTTTGTGCAGTTCCGCCAAAATGTCACACGGGCAACATTTTTACATTTCTGTGGGACTGCGGAAAGGGAGATTGGTTTTGCTATCCTCCTCATCCAACTTCGTGCCTAATCTTCTCTGACAAGAAGTTAGTCCTAAAGAGAGATCGTAGAGGTGATCGGCTTCTATTTATGTGTGTTATGTTTCATCATCCAGTTCCACTATTATTGTAATCACACTGACTGGATATCTTTGCAAACAGGGATGGTCCGCCCGATTTTAGTGGAGCTGCACAAAATGATCGGATTGTGGTGTCCTCCATACACCTCTTTTTTGGCTACAGAGCTAGGTGAAACTAGCTGCCAAGCAATGAACACTGTGCCAAGGAAATGGAGCCATGCCTACAAACATCATCGATCAATTATATTTTTTTCTTTATTTGTACACCTTCTCACAACTTTATCTTCAGTTTGATGTGAATATTGGCGCTGATCTGCGAACCATTGAGATGCATTAGCCATGTTAGTTTCATTTGTATTTGATGGAATGTTGTAACGAGATAATCTCGAGGCAAGACACATGAATCCTAAGTTGAAACCTTTTTTTTCCTGCAGGAACCAGAGTTGAAACCTTCATAGCATCACAGTACAATTTCATCAAAATTATGCGTATATATAAACAAATCCTGAAGGATTGATAGCAATGCCAGAAACAATTCAACTTTGTTTCACCGACATGTTGGACATCCTTCATCCGGCTCCACCTGCCATGCAGCAATATTGAGTACACAACACAACTTCAGGGAAAGATTCACACTGGTCGTTGCGCCGCAGTAGTAATGACTAGTGAGCAGTCAAATCACAGAGCCCCACCTTCACCACAGTAAGTTGCTCGGATGAAGCAACCATCATTTCTCTGTTCCTTGAATCCGCTGGTACTCCCATATTCTCACAGTAAAGTTGCTCGGGCGAATCAACCATCACTATATCCGCTCACATGTGATGACCACAGGAGCTATCCATTTAGATTGCATGTTACAAAAAATAAAGGTCGATAACTAATGCGGCAAACTTAAAAAAAACTAATGCGGCACTGCGGGCCAACGCGGCCAGATCGCATTTTGCACGAGAAATTACACACCATGTTTCGTTGACATGTGGTCCCGTTCCAACATATCAGTGAGACGACGGCGAGTAGTAGGAGTATTTCCGAACCGACGTGTAGGCCGGGGCACCCCTTCGTGAACCGTGGCAAACTGGCAACCGTCCACCGAAGCTTTGCCTTTCCCTCTCGATTTGGAACTGATGTCGCACGCTCTTCCTCTCCCTCCTCCCTTTTCCTTTAGCCCTTCACACTTTCTTCTGCCATTGTTCGATCGTCTTCCCCGTGGAGGGAACAGGACGGAAACGACCCTGTTATTCTTGCCCTGATCTGAAAGATGACGTGGTGGAGGAACTCATTGATCGGTGCAACGTCATCACCTCGGCTAGCATGGCAGGTTCGTTCAAGCCCATTCTTGACTCAACTAATAACATCATTACAAGGAACCTAAGAGTCGAGGAACGGTTTGATCTCCCCTATATTCTTCGCTGTGACCCTGATGACCGGCGCCGTCACGACGGAGGCCTCGCCCTGTGCAAGTTGATGCCGCTTGATAATGATACGTATGATGTTAAGATGCCATCGCTTGAGGGCAAGGCCTGGGCAGGCGCAAATGGAGATTGGGTTGTTTACATTGGGTCCAACTGCGAGTGGGAACTTGTGAATGTGTACACTCGTGACCGGGTTCCACTTCCAAAAATCTCAGGAGACTGCCCAGAGGTTGAGCACACCAGTATTGTACGCACGTTCATATACAATCATGGTGACTGTCTTCTACGGAAGATAGCAATTTCTCGAGTTCCCACCCGCTCTTGGAATTACAACAACTATGAAGTTGTTGCTATCTTCGACAAGCTTGTTGCCGTTGTTGCTGGTTTGACTCGATGGACATTGCTCAAAAATCGGTTTCTGTACATGGATGAGTACTGTGATGCAATTGAATACGAGGGCCTTGTGTTTGCTGCCACCACTTTTGGCACTGTTTTTGCATGGAATCGTTATGATTTCGGTACGTTTGTCTTCCACCATAATTAAAATTGCTTCATCCACATGCATGCGGGTTAGCAAGTTTCCCTTTACTAATTAACCTTCTTCTTGTGTTTCCAAGGTCCTGTGAAAATTCCACCACCTATACTTGAAAAAATTTATAACCAAGGGGGAGATGACGATGGTGATGATCACGAGCAGGAGGACGAGCAGCGCCCATATACTCATTGGCGCCTGGCAACTAATTCCGATGAAATGTGCATTGCAATAGGTTATCGGATGAGGCCAATCATCAACAATAGTAGTACACTATTTGTACTAGCTTCACATGCTTCGCGCGTCGTGCGGGTGTTTTTACTGTAGCCATATTGTACTGCGTAACCAGCACCTCGAATCCTCAATACTAGTAGTACTATATAGTAAGTAGTACGAGTAGTAGGGTGGCATGGGCCAGAACAAGCATTCACGTCCAGGAGTACGGCACACGCTACCAGCACGACTTCCATCTGACACCATATTTCTTGGAGTCCGTGCTAGAGCAATCTCTTCAACCTCATCGTTTCTCTAACTCAGCCATCGCACGGCGGGCGAGGTGGGGGTTTGCCGATAGTCGGTTTCCTCAACTGCGGTCCCACTTGTAAGGCCAACTCCAACGCTCTATCAATATATGGATGTACTCTTCTTCCCAATACAAAAACTTGCATCCATTCTACTCCCTCCATTCTACTACCTCCTTCTTGGTTTATAGGTCCCCTTTGTAGTTTGTGTCAAATTTTGACTAAAGATTTAACTAACAAAATGTTAATGCATGTCAAGAAAAATTATCTCATTGGATTCGTATTTGAACATAGTTTTGAAAAATATAATGTTTGGAGACATGCGTAAACATTTTGTTAGTTTAATCTATGGTCAAAATTTGGCACGAAATATAATGGGGATCAATAAACCCAGACGGAGGTAGTATTTGTCAAAATATATATGTATCTAGACATGTTTTAGTATATAGGCACATCCATTTTTGGACAACTGGAAGTCAAGTATTTTGGAACGGAGGGAGTACACAATAAAAATTTTAAGTTAGCACAACTAGTCTAATCCGAGAGCACAATCGAAGATTTGGTCGGATTCTTCCTCCTTTTGCCGACACGTGGGACATCCAGCATCCATGTCGTGTCATGAAAGAAAATAGAGTGGTAGTTGATAAGTTGAAGCCACGAGATGTGCATCTTGGGTTAAACTGTAAATAGAATCATACTACTCTTGAGTAACTCCAAAAGCGACCACCGAAGATATTTCTTGGATTTGTTTTTCATCACCAGTACGTCGAGGTGAAAGATGTGCAGGTTCAGTGGGTCCTCTTGCGTTTTCACTCACATGTGGGGCCGCATGTGAGCAAACAGACGATGGGCTCCGCGCGTCCGCTGGCTGGATGAGAAGAGATATAGAGGAGTGCAGAGCACAGACTGCAGGAAATTTGTTCTACGTAACCAGCACCTTGATATTCGCGTGTGGTTGTTTCTAGAATAAAAAAAGGAGGTACTTCTACTTATGTTACTCGTACTACGCCTAGCCTAAGGTTAGTAGGTGACCTTGCGCTTGGCTCTTTGCCTCTTCCGGAAGTCGATGGTTCTACAGTAGTGCTTCTGGCAATCTGACACCAAATGAACTGTTGCATGTCCACCACTTGTAAGCAAAAGTTTCTCCTCGTGCTGCGAGCTACCGCGCTCGCGTTGGCGAGGGAGAAGGCGTAATCAAGCTTCTCATCGTTCTGCGAGTTGACGGGACACATCAAAGTTATTTACTAGTAGTACGTACTCTCTCCAAAAAAAGGGCTGGCCATGTCATTGCTACCATCCCGTGCTCCTTCGTTGAGTACATGCACTATTCACGTGCCATCAAGGAGAAAAAATATTGCGTAGGTGCCATCGATGTGCACGACTCACTTACGGAAAATGGTTTTCCCTC
>NC_057795.1:416845452-416850186 GCF_018294505.1 Triticum aestivum | reverse complement strand
TGCTTATCTGATTATCTCCATTTTCTTGCATGACACGTGCACCTTGATGCTAGATGTCCCGCGTGTTGGGAAAAGGATGAACAAAGCTCACGTAAAAGAAAAGAGTTGAAGAGCATAGATTCCCGACGACCGAGGAGGAGCAAGGAACCTCGCGGTGGAGCGTCTGCAAGGAACCTTGCGCATTTTCCCCTGTTTTTTGCCGCCTACCCACCTATAAACAACTAAAAGAACATGAACTTTTCGCAAACCACTAGAAATGGTACATCAGGATGCTAAGTTGAAGATGTTTTATACTCCCTCCGTTCCCAAATATAAGTATTTTTAGATATTTCAATAAGGGACTACATACGAAACAAAATGAGTGAATCTACACTCTAAAATATGTACACAAGCGAACGCACTAACTCCATCCGATCCAACTCATGCACATACGCGCACAGCATGGAGCACACAACGCACATACACAAGACGTGCATGCACACACGCTCGGCCGCAGAATGCACGTGAATAACACATGCATGCACACACACTCGGCTGCATGGAGGCGTGCTCCATCCGCGGCAACGTCCGGTTCGTCGTGCTACGGCGAAGCTCGCACGCAACGATGCATACGCATCTCTTGCAGCACCTCTTTGCCATTGTTGCTCAACTACTAGTCGGAGACAAAGACGACCACAACCTCGGCCTTAGAGCTAGCACCGATGGAAAAACACACACGCTGCACGCACACGAGAACATACGGAGTGCCCATGACATGGTGGTGGTGCGTCCCCAATCGCCTCTACTCCTTCTGCGCATGTTGTCTATCAAGGTGGCTGCATGCTAATGATGATGTGGGTGAGATCTTCTAGGACTCAGATGATGACGAGCAAAATTATGAGACACGGTCAAGGTCCATGGTCAAGGGGGTGCTAGAAAGTGCTTAGATGTGCTTAGAGCAAGTACAATAGAGCTGAGTCAGCGGGCTATAAGGAATACTCCCTCCTTTTCGGTTTATAAGGCTTATCCCAACTTTTTTGTTTTTCCAATTTAGAGGGCTCATCTCCATCTCATTTTTAGTTTCCAATGCGCATTAAATCTTTGCATGCAAGAATTAAAAAGGAACACACCAATGCATGTAATTTTCCTACTCATCTAGTGGCCAAGCATGCATGCACCGTAATTAATCCAAATTAATGCATGAGTTTAATTGGGTAGTTTTGTAAGTACATTCCTCCACTCACAAAATGCCTTGGTTGATGAGATTTGAGATTTGAGCCCTATAAACCGGAAGGGAGGGAGTAAACAGTAGTATATTTCTTCTTAGTTGGAGGAAAGAGAAGAGGAGAGAGAAGGTAAGCGGGCTCTTCGTGAAGAGCCAGCTCTAGCACGTGCTCCTAGGCACTTTGTAGTACATGTTGACTATAAGATGGGATGTAGGCTTATAGCCAGCAGCTGGCTATACTATTAATGCTCTTTAGATGAGGTGCTAAGTGCATTAAATGGCTTAGTAACTCAAGTGTTCAATGCATAGGTGCTTAGTTTATTGGTGCCACATCATATTTTATGCCTACGTGGCAGGCTTAGCAGCTATACATGGTGGAGCACTGGGAGCCAAGGCTGGTCATAGTGGGGAGTAACTTGTACTGTAACATATTACTATGTTACTCTAAACATCTCTATAAACCGGAAAGGAGGGAGTAGTAACATACACTAGTGTCATATGCAGAGTATGGGATCACATGATATTTCCCCGTCCGGACCGATCCCAAGTTGGCTTCTCACCTTCTTGGCCCAACAAAAACCCCTCCCCCCTCCCACGCGCGCTTCCCGCCTGGCGCCAGCTGAGCCCGCCGCTCCACATTGATGGCAAGTCAGGGCGACACGACCTCTCACTGCTTCCGCCGTTGAAGCGGCGCGCCGACCGAGGGCACCGCCCGCGCACGCCCGGCCTTTCAGACTACACAGTGGATAGTAACTTTTAGAGCAAGTACTACTATAATTAGATGACATAAGCAGGCTAAGGATTTAAATATAGTATTTGTGCTTAGTTGAAGGAGAGAGAAGAGGAGAGAGAAGAGAAGCGGATTGTAAATGTGTAGCCGGTTGTACTCCAACATACTCTACTTTGTGAGACAAAAGGTGGGGCCATTATTAATGATATTGTTTTTATACTAAAGGGACTAACGGACACCTTAATTACTCCGTTTTTTGAGACAAACCTTGGTGGGGCTATTATTGACTTTTTTTTGAGCTATTATCGACTTGGACGTGGGGTTTGGGGGCCAAAGGCCTACTATTATACTCCGACCTGAGATGCTCTACCCTAGCCGTCGTTGTATCATATGGTTTCGCACCGTTCCAGATCTTAGCACCGCCATGCAATTCTTCTCCAGCCCTCCTTCCGGCGTGCACCGCGAGAAGGGACAGCAGTCCTCCGAACCCCGCCTTTCGTGATCCTGTACGGGAGAGGGGCGATCAGGTTTTTGGGGAGCACACTCTTGTGACTGCTGCCAGCGACGACTTCCTCAACGACAGCCTTCTTCCCTGACCTCGGTAACCTCTTCATCAACGACATGAGTGACAACATCAACCACATCGGTTCTGCTCCCGCTGTATAGTATGTGATTCTGTCCTCCGGGTTTAGTCTGCATCATTACTTTGATGTTTGCAATTGTCGTCATGATCTATTTACTGTTGATTCGGATTAAATCTCATACTAAATTGCTCATATATTCAACAATCCAATCCAAAAACCTGATCACAGGCAATTTACTCCAAGTTGTTTTGCTGCGCTTTTGAAGCCGCCTACTTTTAAGGGGGTGCAATATAAAAGGTGGCGCACAAGAGCAGTATATTGGTTTCAGATCATGTGCTGCTATGACGCCACTAAGGGTAAGCCTGAGGGCGATCTTAATCCTATACAGCAAGAAGCTTTTCAGAACATGGATACCCTCTTCAAAGCCGCCCTGCTGAGTGTTCTTGAAGATTCCATTATGGATTCGTATATGTTGTTTGACAGCGGGAAAGACATGTGGGCTGCGCTCGAGTCCATGTTTGGGCCCTCGGGCGCTGGCAACGAGTTGTACATCATGGAGCAATTATGTGACTACAAGATGACTGATGAGCGCTCTGTTGTTCAGCAGACTCATGAGATACAGTCACTCTCTAAGGAACTTGAGTACTTTAAGTGTGTGTTGCCGGACAAATTTGTTGCTGGGACCATCATTGCCAAGCTTCCACCTTCGTGGAATGATTTTGCTACTTCTCTGAAAAACAAGAGACATGAGTTTTCTGTTTTGGATCTCATTAGCACTCTTGATTTTGAGGAGAAGGCGAGAGAAAAAGACACACGTGCTCGGGTCGCCGAGGGAGCTTCTAGTGCCCACATGGTACACGAGAAGAACTTCCAGCCCAACCAGCCCCAAAACAACAAGAACAAATCTCAGGGGAAAGGCAAGTTTGATGCAAAGAACAAGCAATCACATTCTACCAACTTCAAGAAGAATTCTCATAACGGGAAGGGATACAAACCTCAATTTTGGTAGCACCGCACAAAATTTATATGGCTGCATCTACCTGCTGTCAGCTAACCTCATGGTGCTCCAGGTATTCCTACATTTGTAACTAGGTAAAATGACCACCACAAGATGAAATTAGCTTATTCGTACATTGACTTGCTGAATGCAGTGTGGAACGATCCTGTCATGTCTGGAGGAGCAAACAAGCAGTGCAGCAGAAGGTGGAAATCAACCAAGGACTCATGAAATTATATGTAACCTTCCTCAGGCAGGTAAGTATCCCCTTCGTCCAGATGATCGTGTTTTGTCATGCCGAGCCATTGATATGTGCTACTGTTTTGCAACACCGTTTAAGTATAGCTACTGTTTTCCTAGCTTTTCAGATTCAGGACAATGAATAGGATATCAGGGGAACTACACAATATGGACCCATGTTGATTCATCTCTATTGCCTCATGTGTTTGCTGCAAATGTGTCAGCATCAATTGCAAGATGAGGCAGCTAGATAGCTGTGGAGTTGCCAACATGCTCAAAGTGCTCGCAACATTCAGAAGAAACAAGCATGCCCAGGAAATTAATGCGTGCACAGGGAGGCCCTTTTCTCAGAGAAGCATCGACCGATTTTCTTTATTTCCACACCTTCTCACAGTTTTGTATATTGGTTATCGTATGGTGAATCATTGAGATGCATAGACATGTTGAACTTTTGTTCTTCTGAATGTTAGTTTAATGTGAGTGTCTGCATCCAGTACCGCATCCTCTAATTTGGTAGATGCACACAGAGAAAATAAATCTCCTTAATTTACTCCATAACCACCCTATTAAATAGGCCTAGTAACAAACCAGGCACATGCAGTGGCCGGCGGGCACATGCATCCTGCATGCATGGCTAGTCATGCAGCAACGCAAAAGAAGAGAGCGGTTCTTGGGAAAAAGCGAGTAGTTAGTGCAGCGTGCCTTATAAACACGAACAACTCGCTCTCCCGCTTCCGTCTCCCCACCCAATTCCCCCCGCTCCCCAATCTTCCTCACTTGTCCAGAAAACCCCGCTCACCTTCTTCCTCACTCGTACAGAAAATGCCTGCTCCTCTTCTTCCACTCTTATAGAAATCCCCAGCCCTCCTTCTTCCCCACTCGCACTGCCACTAGGCTCGTCTCTGGCTACTCTGCTCAAACCCATGAGCTCGGCGCGACGCCCACAAGGAAAATGGAGTCGGCTAGCCCCAGCACCAAG